>NW_021132300.1:0-507 GCF_004193835.3 Ostrinia furnacalis | reverse complement strand
TCGAGAAAATTCAAGAGCGATGATTTATTATGACTTTTGAAGTGGTTTAACACAAAAACAGTGTGTTGACCGGATGATTTCTGCATTTGGTAATGAAGCCCCATCCAAAACCACAATTAATCGCTGGTTTCCTGAATTTCAACGTGGACGTGTCAAGCTCAGTGATGATCCCCGTCAAGGTCGTCCAAAAACTGCAGTCACCTAAGAAAACGTTGATGCTGTGCGTAAGCTGATTGAAGAAGATCGACATGTGATATACCGCGAAATTCAGGCAACTTTAGACATTGGCATGAGTCAAATACAAATAATCTTGCATGAACAATTAGGTGTAAAAAAGTTGTTTTCCCGATGGATACCGCATTCGCTCAGTGAAGAGCAAAAAGCGGCTCGCGTTACTTGGTGCGTCAGAACTCTCGGGAGATTACATGCAGGATCCTCAAATGCTGTATACAACATCGTATCAGGTGACGAATCATGGATATACGCGTACGAACCCGAAACAAAAAA
>NW_021132299.1:0-24289 GCF_004193835.3 Ostrinia furnacalis | reverse complement strand
CGTTGTCTTGTTAACTAACTGAAGAGTGAAAACAATCATAAAAGCACATAGAAGGAAGAGTGGAACAAAAAGATTTAGGATTATTGAGGATACATAAAATACGGAACCCTCAGTCCGCAAATTCGATCACTTTTGTCCCGTTTTTATCTTTTCCCGTGCCCACTAGAAACAAAGCGACTTCTCTGCCGACCGTCCATCAAGTCGTCTGGCTTTAGTCGCGTAGCTTTAATTGTTTGGAACGACTCGCCGGATTAACCGAAAAAAGGAAAAAATCTCGCCGAATTATAAGCGAATGCCTTAAAAGTAATGGTTTCAGCGCATTATTCAAATTTTAATGTTTTCCCATTTATTGTTCGAAATTAAGTTAGGATTATGAATTTGGCTTAATCAACAAAGATTATTTTTGTTGTTACCTATAAGACTGGTTGTTGTCATTTTGCATTGTTTCTAAAATCAGGGGATTCGAGGGGATATCCAATGCATTTGTAAATGCATTAAGTAAATAAATAAAAATAATTACTCACCACAACAATACTTTCTTCCACGCGATCATTTTTCTTAATTTATTTTTTCAACATTTGTAAAAAATAAAGTAAGCGACTGCGACATTTGGATGTTTTTGTTATTGTATTTCAATCAAATTTTATGAAGCTAGAACGTGTGGTTCCGCCAGAGTAGGATAGGACTCCCACTCTTTCCCTGGGTGTGGTAAAAAGTGTATTGACAAATATGTGATCATCAAGTCTCTCCAACACGTTTGACCGACCACCGCAGCGTGGGAAGTGGGTCATCATCATCATCATTTCAGCCACAGGACGTCCAATGCTGATCATAGGCCTCCCCCAATGATTTCTAGATTGAACGGTTGTTAGTGGCCCGCATCCAGCGCCTCTCCATTTGTCTCTGGTGAATCAAAGAGAGTCGTGCTCCTACAGCGGAGACTTAGTGATCTGATGATGATGATGACATGAATGATGGGAATCCTTAAGTTAACTCCAGGAGCTCGGTGTCACTCAGCGTTTATCAACCGTAGTACAGTCGCGCATACTGCAATACTTCGGACATGTCTCAAGGTGGGATGCCAACTCCATAGAACGACTGGTCGTCCAACGAAAAGTCGAAGGNTTCTTCCACGCGATCATTTTTCTTAATTTATTTTTTCAACATTTGTAAAAAATAAAGTAAGCGACTGCGACATTTGGATGTTTTTGTTATTGTATTTCAATCAAATTTTATGAAGCTAGAACGTGTGGTTCCGCCAGAGTAGGATAGGACTCCCACTCTTTCCCTGGGTGTGGTAAAAAGTGTATTGACAAATATGTGATCATCAAGTCTCTCCAACACGTTTGACCGACCACCGCAGCGTGGGAAGTGGGTCATCATCATCATCATTTCAGCCACAGGACGTCCAATGCTGATCATAGGCCTCCCCCAATGATTTCTAGATTGAACGGTTGTTAGTGGCCCGCATCCAGCGCCTCTCCATTTGTCTCTGGTGAATCAAAGAGAGTCGTGCTCCTACAGCGGAGACTTAGTGATCTGATGATGATGATGACATGAATGATGGGAATCCTTAAGTTAACTCCAGGAGCTCGGTGTCACTCAGCGTTTATCAACCGTAGTACAGTCGCGCATACTGCAATACTTCGGACATGTCTCAAGGTGGGATGCCAACTCCATAGAACGACTGGTCGTCCAACGAAAAGTCGAAGGAACCCGATCGCGTGGCAGGTCACCAATGCGCTGGACCGACCAAGTGAAATCGGCAGTGGGAGACGGCGTATGTGACTGCACCAGACATTAATACGGGACTATTCCCACCTCTCGTTTCCACCCCTGCAACTCCTGTGTAGCCAGGATCTACAGCTTAACCGCCACAAAAACCCAACCAATGAAGGTCAAGTTTGTCCCGGGGGAAAGTTAAACTGTCATTGGACCCGCAACGAAATTAATCAACTGCACCAGACAGTCTGCCAATAGAGAGAGATGGCGGGAGATCGTGCGGAGAGTTGTATCCGCCTCTACAACCGATGTGAACAACGCCTCAACGTGACCACGACCGCTCTGCCAAGAGCAAAACGAATAAGAAGAAGAAGAATTCTTAAGTTCCTAAGATAAAATCGTAGTTAAGAAGTAAACAAAAATACTTAGCAGAAACTATCTTCTGTCACTTAACCTTAAGTTTATTTACTAAAGTTATAAATCACCAGTCTATTATCCGCCCAGAAGCCGCCTCGTATATCCTAATAAAAAGTCAAATCGAGTCTGTTCTCTATATATCACACGTAAATCTGTTTTTATCCTCTAAGTAAGATGTCCTTTTTGTCCTGTGTGTACGTGGCTTTAGAGAATTTATGGACTTGCATCTTTTGGTTGAGGGTGCTTAAATAAAAATCGGTTTGTAGCGAGAAAAATAAGGGTCAGTTTCATTTACCGGTACTTCAGATATTTATCTAAGTAAAGTAGGTAGGTACTTTAATAAGGGTGGATTAGACCAAACAAAAGTAAATATTAATCTCAGAATAAATCGTTAGTTTTGACATATCCCAACTAATATTATAAATGCGAAAGTAACTCTGTCTCTCTGTCTGTCTGTCTGTCTGTCTGTTACGCTTTCCCGCTTAAACCTCGCAACCGATTTTGATGAAATTTGGCATAGAGATAGTTTGAGTCCCGGGAAAGAACATAGGATAGTTTTTATCCCGGTTTTTGAAACAGGGACGCGCGCGATAAAGTTTTTCTGTGACAGACAAAAATACACGCGGGCGAAGCCGCGGGCGGAAAGCTAGTTTCCTATAAAATCTTGAAACTGTCAATGTGCCAGTTACTATTCCAGGAGTTTCTCTTCACTTCTAGTTAGTGTAAGTCGTGTCTGAAATTTACCCCGAATAGCTTATTCAGATTTATACTGCTAACTTTTGCCCCCGATTTCAGCCGTATGAAATTCGGTCTATCAAAAACAATATCGCTTCGTACTCTTTTCAAACCGGGATAAAATCCAGCCTATGTTCCTTGGGTCCCAAACTATCTCTACCTTTCATCTAAACTAAGAGAGTTCATGGTTGCTTTCGCATTTAATAATATTAGTACAGAAATACGTTAGTGTTACAGGTGGAAATATCCCAGTGACAACGGCTTAATTGTAAAAACCGTAGCCACTGGACAGGCTAATATTGGTTAAAACAATAGGAATAAATCATGCGCTGTCAAAGCGAAATTAATTTATTGGGTCGCACCCAAAGTCCTTGAAACGACGAGGACTGTTTGTATTATTATTTGTATAATGTAATTATTTTAGTGAGAATTTAAGTGATTAGTATTTTGTTAATTATAATGGTCAATAGTAAAATGAAATTATTTTTTTATTACGACCAAATAAAAACAATCTTATTCTAATGGCCCAAAATAGTCTCTGGTCTCCACTGCAGAAAATCATCATCTTCATTTCAGTCACAGGACGTCCACTGCTGAACATTGGCCTCCCCCAATGATTTTCATATTGCCTAGTTGGTAGCGACCTGCATCCAGCACCTTTATGATGTCGTGGGGGGCCTGCCCATACTACATCTTCCGGCTCGTGGTCGCCTCTAAAGAACTTCTGCCCCAGCAGCCATCACCTCTACGAGCGATGTGCCTCGCCCACTGCCACTTGATTTCAGCAATTCTGCGGGCTATGTCGGTCATTTTGGTTCTCCTATTAATAGATCTCCTCATGTCTGATTCAATCACGCAGGGAATCTCCGAACATAGATCCGACCACAAAGCGACGAATATTTAGTGATGTCTCCGTGATCAACAGGGTGAAAACCGGTAGTGATCACCGAATGGTCAGAGGCATACTAAATATTAACGTCAAGCTAGAAAGGTCCCGTCTGATGAAGTCTACGCTCCGACCCTACAATTCCCATATCCACTGCCCCGAGAGCTTTCAGCTCGAGTTGACAAATCGCTTTGCATGCCTGGAAAACTGCGAGTCAGTGGATGAGATCAATAACGGGTTCGTAGAAACTGTCCAGGCGGCTGGGCTTAAATTCTTTAGACCTCGTCGTAAAGACAAGCCGCAAAAGCTCACCGACCACACCCTCAACCTCATGGCAGAACGACGTGCAATGACGCTGCAGTCCTCCGTTGACGCTACGGCATATAGGCAGCTCAATAGACAGATAAGGAAGTCCTTGCGACATGATATTCGCAACTTTAATACTAACAGTATTAAAGAGGCGATAGAGCGGAACCAAGGCTCCAAAGTGTTCGCAAGAGACAACTCTATTGGGCAAAGCCAGCTGACGAAGCTAACGACGGCGGACGGTAGTGTAACGTCAACAACAGCCGAGGTTCTGGGTGAGATCGAGAGGTTTTATGGACAGCTATATACCTCGAATTCCAAAAAGCTGGAGCGCTCAATCATTGCTGGAAAATTAACATTGCAATGCGTTTCAGTCGGATGACGAAAATGATTTCATTTAAAGTCATTGATTACCTTTTAAATTTTCGCAGCGGTTTTCGTTCGTACGATATGCATTGTAAAATAATAAAATATGTTAAGGTAACACTCCCTTATGAAATTTTGACTCTTATGTTGACTGAAGTGCTACAAACTCGCTTACACCTAAGTTATTCTAATGAAATCGAGAAGTAAAACGGGACAGCGTAAACTCTTAGTCAAATCCAGAACTAATTCTAATAACGATAGTGGAAATAATAAGGTAGCAAATCAGAAGCGAACCAGCCAAATCACACTTTGAGGTAATATTATTAAGTTAGGCCTGGTAGAGTTTGGACGTGTAGAGTTAGAATCATCATCATCATCATTTCAGCCACAGGACGTCCACTGCTGAACTTAGGCCTCCCCCAATGACTTCCACATCGCACGGTTGGTAGCCTGCATCCAGCGCCTTCCTGCTACCTTTATCAGGTCGTCGGTCCACCTTGTGGGTGGACGTCCTACGCTGCGTTTTCCGGTACGCGGCCTCCATTCCAGAACCTTGCTGCCCCATCGGCCGTCAGTTCTGCGTACTATGTGCCCTGCCCACTACCACTTCAGCTTGCTGATCCGTCGGGCTATGTCAGCGACTTTAGTTCGTTTACGGATCTCCTCATTTCTGATTCGATCTCGTAAAGAAACTCCGAGCATAGCCCTCTCCATAGCACGCTGTGCAACTTTGAGCTTCTGTATACGAGTAAGTAAGGCCTATAGTGAGAGGCCACGTTTCCGAGCCATAAGTCATCACAGGTAACACACATTGGTTGTAGACTTTCGTCTTCAGGCACTGAGGTATTTTGGACGAAAAAATGATGTGTAGTTTCCCGAACGCTGCCCAGCCGAGTTGGATTCGACGATTGACCTCCTTCACCTCTTCTCTTCTTGAGAGTTAGAATGATATCTAATAACTTTTTACAGTGCGAGCAATTTTGATCTCGTAATTGGCAATATTTTTTGTTGGGATATAAAGAAGAGTCATAAAAAATACTTTGACTAACGTATTTTTTTTATTCAAATTAATGACGTAATGTAGTTTTATATAATGCTTACCTACAAGTTTTTATGAACAGTTCACTATTAGTTTTTAAATTCGTTCAGCAATCTATTCTATTTAAAGGCTTTTAGTTTCAACTATCTGGCTAACTGTCTTTTAGGAATTTATTCTAACGACCTACCTACTAGCCGGTCAATTACCTGTCTGATTTAACCACTTCCCCGCTATACCCAGAACATTATATTTTGCTATAGGTATTTGTCCATTCTTACAGTGAGCCTGTGTGCCTTTTACATTGCGCTTATACGGCCTCGGCTCTGTCACGGAGGGCCTGATCAATATAGTACGATCATACGCGAACGATTCAGATGTAGAGAACGGAAAATACGTAGAAATGGAAAATATTCAGCGCGTAAGGGTTATGGAATCCTTGGGCTCCTTGAGGCCTTTGTCTAGCGCCGCGAACGAACGCTGCTTCGTAAAATATAGGGGGGGTACCTGGATACGGGATATTGGTGACTGAAATTTTGACGCTGCTTCTTTCCAGTAAGTACCTCCTACTGATTGGCCCTTTGTTTGCAACACAAGTAATGCTAGTTACTTAAAAAATGTTTTGGAAGTGTAAAAAATACTTCTTCTTCTTCTTCTTTTCAGCCAAATGACGTCCACTGCTGGACAAAGGCCTCCCCCAAGGTTTTCCACAATGAACAACAATTGTGAAAAAAATACTTACATATTTAAAATTTCTTATGACAACTTTCGACTTTCAACAATCATTATTTTTCTTGCAGTTTTTGTACATGCAACCCATTTAAAAACTCATTTTATTTTTGCAAGTAGGCTTTTAAAAAGCACTTTTACACTTTTAATTTAAATGCGTACTAATTTAATATAAATAATTAAATTAGTACGTACTGCGAAATATTCTGAATCCTAGAACCTGAAAAAAGATCGCATATTTTATTGTTATGATTGATCTACGTTTTTCGTTCATCGTACACGACCGATTCAAAGGGCAATAAATACGTACTTTATTGTTGTGCGTGCGTGCGGTAGCCTGGAGCTGAAAGAATATGACGGCTCGAAAACAAATGAAACATTTTTAATATAAATAAATAAATAAATATGTAGGTACTTTGTTGTGACTAAAGAGGACCTCTAACTACTGAAACACAACACAACACAACACAATATTTTTGCTATGGCCAGAGATACGCCCGTATTCACAAACATTACTATGAGGTCACAGTGCGCGTGGACGCACAGGGTGACACATGAACCAATCACAGAACTCTATTCAACGCTGTGCGTTCGATTCGCTGATTCACTTAAGCAAGCATAGTTTGTGAATACGGGTGTTAGGCAAGATGGTGGGAGCTAGCTAGATAGATTTAAAACAAGCTCTAACCAAAAAGAGCAGGAAATTTTGCCCGACTTTTAATCGAACCCGGCACCTCTAGGTCTAAGACCCCACTAGACTACAGCAGAAATAATAATTTACTAATAAACAAAGTACACTAAAAGCACAATTTCGTTTCATGAAGCGCTCCATAGCGACTTAAAATTCATGAAATTATTCTCGAGAAATCAAGCGTTGGTATTTGCAAAAATTGTTGGCCCACCCTGTATACCTATACATACAGTACGCTGGCACACTTGTATAGTATTCAAATAGAATGCGTAATATTCTAATAACCTCACAATACTCGTACTTACTTGCCAAATGCAAGTACAAATACCAGACAATTTTCAAGCTAGCTCTACTCTTATGTTAAACATGCATTTAGGTATTTGGCATAGTATCCACTGCTGAGTCGAATGCTACGACTAATATTGTCTTAAAATGGTTTTTTACGTTTGTCTGCCTTAATAAGCTTAGAAATAAAGCCTATCAGTAATGTGATATCATGATATCTTTGTTTTTCATCTGTCATTATTGTACTGCCTACTTCTTGCGACTTTTTATTTTCTTTTGATTTATTTCGTTGCGGGTCCGATGACAGTTTAGCTTTCCCCTGGGATTGAGTTAGCCTTCACTGGTTGGTTTTATTAGAGGACACATACAGGCAGTGGATATTTGTGCAAAAGCTATAGAGCGGTCAATCATTACAGGAAAATTAACATTGCAGGGAGTTTCAGCTTCGTGGAGTGAAAATAGTCTTGTAAGTTTTAGAAAATTTGAAATAAATTATTGTTTTATTCGAGTTGCGACTACGGGCCGGAAGATGTAGTATGGGCAGGCCTCCCACTAGGTGGACCAACGATCTGGTGATGGTCGCGGAAGGCGCCTGGATGCGGGCGGCGCATAACCTGCATTTGTGGAAAACCTCGGGGGAGGCCTTTGTCCAGCAGTGGACGTCTTTCGGCTGAAACGAACAAACGAACGAACGATTGTGAATGAGTGTAATAAATAAATGAAATAAATAAATTGTTTTATTTATAGCGCCCCAGTACCAGCTTNACTTTGGAGACCGGAACCGGAAAAAAAAAACCAAACCGTAACCATAACCGATTCAAAGGTTTCGGATAGTTTCGGATGTAGGCAGAGTTTGAAGTAGGTACATGAGTTTTTTCCCATAAAAACTTTTTTATGAAACTAAAAGAAGGTGACAGATACTAAAGAAATCTCTTCTGTACCCATTCTATTCGTAAGGTATGAACTGCGTTGGACAACTAATCTAATCAACTAATCCGAAAAAAAAATATCCGTAACCGAAACCGGTATAATATTATTCCAATATCCGTAACCGTATCCGTAACCGTAACCGTAGTTTCGGTTACGGATACCGTAACCGAAACTACATATCCATAACATCCCTAAATCAAACATTGACAAACTCATCATCACTTGGACTGCTATGCTACAGTTACATTAAAACATTTTTTATTGTTTTCAACCGACTTCAAGAAAGGAGGAGGTTCTCAATTCGACCCGTATGTTTTTTTTTTTTCTATGTTTGTTACGCGATAACTCCGCCAATTATGAACCGATTTGAACAAATCTTTTTTCTGCGTATAGGTAATACCTCAAGGGTGGTCCCATTTAAATTTAATAATAGAAAAAACAATCCCCAAGGGTGGAAAATTGGGGATGTACTTTTTTATACGCAATATCTCCGCCGATTATATAAATCAATTTGAACGATTATTTTTTTGTTGAATAGGTATTATCAAAAGGGTGGTTTCATGAGAATTTGAAGAAAATATTTCACCCCCAAGGGTGGAAAATTGGGGATGAACTTTTTTATACGCAATATTTTCAATTTTTAGTTTTTTTTTGTGTTCACGCATTTGAAGTCGGTTTTATTTTTTTTAAAAGTTAATTATTGTACATACGTAGAAGAGTTTCGCAAACAATTTTGCACCTGTAACTGACAGTTCTCTATCCAACGTTACGGTTAACTGACACGGGTTTAAAAATTCTACAGCAAAAATAAGCTAAATATTACTCGTTCAAAATATTCGTGAATTCATAAATATAAATAATAATCTTTCAGTTAAAATCATTCGCTACAGGTATTCATAGGAAATTAAGTAACACTATGATTTATGTTTCTCTAAACTTCGATTCAAACCTCAAGAAGAATAATAAAATTGCATATTAAGATTTTTACTGGCCGAATTGCAATATTTGCACCAATTACACGTTTGGTCCCTTTATAATACCTACAGCAGAGAATGTCTGAAGCTAAATATACAATTAAATATGAAAAAACTTTGAGACCATAATGCAATCCTGTTACTCGTATAAACTGTGCCTTCACTTCAGCCAAGTTAACATCATTATACTAATTTAACACAACAATTTAATAAATTATCAAAATCTCTCGTTTATGAGTCTACCGTAGTTTACTCCCACTTGCTTCTTCTTTTTTTCCCTAGCCCTTTTTCCCATTATTTGGGACTCTCTTTTTGTCGACTCTCCTTGATCTGAGGCGCCAGCACAGTCTGTCCTGGGTTTTCGAAATGTTTGTCTGGGCACGCTCTAATTCCTTGACCACCGTGAACCGCCAGTCCCACTTCCAATATGTGATTTTAAGGCGTTTTGAAGACGTGTATCGTTAATATCTCTGGATCAAATAAAGTAACTTAGTTCATATTCAAATCTAAATCTCAAAATATCAATAGCAGTTTAATCTTGTTTATTCGTTCGTTCGTTCGGTTCAGCCAAATGACGTCCACTGCTGGACAAAGGCCTCTCCCAAGGTTTTCCACAATGCACGGTCCTGCGCTGCCCGCATCCAGGCTCTTCCCGCGACCTTTACCAGATCGTCGGTCCACCTAATCTTGTTTATATGATAACTGAAAGCTTAAACTTGCCTTGGTTGTCCTAAAAGTAACGCATATTTTATGTTCGCAAATAAAAAAGTTTTGATTTGATTTGATTTAACACACGTAGGACCCTTAACAAATTGGATTTCACCCAATAAGAACAACCTTACAGTGTATGCTGTATTATCAAGTAATTGAACGTTTAACAAAAAATCAATTTGGGACCATGAACGCGCATTACGGTTCGAATTTTGATGGTGCGTCGATAATGGTGCTAACTACCAATTTTCGTAATTGTTGTAAAGGATTACTTTTACACGCCCGTTAAAAGAATGGTTAAAGAACGTTACACATTCCTTTTGTATTAAAAAATCTCTGCTGTCACCACACGGCTTACCATTACTATTTGTCATCAACCCCTACTTTTCCCACGAGAGTAGAAGAGGCGACTTAGGGACTGCACATCAAACAGAGAACGGGCAGCAGCGCTCTATGAAAAACATCAATCTTTTAAACTGCGATCTCCAACCCGCCTGCCAAGCGTGGGGATTATGGCAAAACCCTCCGCTATAGTGGAGGAGGCTCATAGTCCAGCAGTGGACTGTAAAGGGCTGTTGATAAGAATAAGAATATTTTTATTGATGTAATACACTGTAACATTTTATATTGAAGCCCTGGCTCCTAAACTAGTGTAAACTGTATTTCAGGAGCCAGCCATTCTAATTTGTATGAGCGATCGGCTGTTACGAAATCGGCCCAACCAAACTATGGGCCGACAAAAGTCTATCGTTTAGCGGGGTGTCCTAACCTTTCATCGTCATCATCATCATTTCAGCCATAGAACGTCCACTGCTGAACATAGGCCTCCCCCAATGCATTCCATGTTGCCCGGTTGCTAGCGGCCTGCGTCCAACGCTTCCCTGCTACCTTTATGATGTCGTGTCGGTCCATCTTGTGGGTCTTAACCTTTCATGGCCTTTTAACTCTTGTATAGTCACTCCAATTGTCCACTGCTTAGGTAGTCATAGGCCTTCATGAATACGCGCCTTTCCACTCAGTCTTCAGCATATCTTCTAGCAAACTCAAAAATGGTCCAAATCTACTTTACCTGGATCTGGATGGAAAAGAGGATATTGTGAATTATAGTGCCGATCAAGTAGGTACTTAGGTGCTATTTATTTATATGCTGTATTTTGGTCAAACGAAAACTCAATTTCTCGTAATAGAAACTAGATTTTCCTCTTTTTTGCCGTTTAACATCTCACCCTTTATAGCGATAATTTATTGACAAAATATAACACAGAGTAAAGTTAAGGTTAACTTTACTACTCATAGTTACGACAATGTATTAAACAATGTTTTTAATTATCTATTTATTTATTTCGTCCATCTTTTACTCCCTCTAATGAATAATCGCGTGATTAAATTTAAACCATTGCTTAGCTAAACAAGCCGAGCGAGGGATTTTTGACGCCGCCGAATAAGCCCCACTCTCATTTCACTTTTTTACATACGAAATTAATTCTCATGGTATGGTGTAGAGACAGCAAAAAAAATGCATAACGCCCGTATTCACAAACGATGCTTGCTTAAGTGAAGCATAAAATCAAACGCACAGCGTTGAATAGAGCTCTGTGATTGGTTCGTGTTTTACCCTGTGTGTCCACGTGCACTGTGAGGCCTCATAGTAATGTTTGTGAATACGGGCGTAAGTTTCAGATTAAGACTCTATTGGTGAAAATTTTCTTTTAACTTCGATTGATCATCTAAAGAATAATTATTCTCCCTTTACTCAAAAACGTACGTACGTAGAAAATAAGTAAGCTTCTGTATCAAGAAACTTGTTATTAACTGAAAAGTAACACGTGGAGAAGGAAGAGTGGAACAAAAATATTTAGTTACATTATTGAGGATACATAAAATACGGAACCCTCACTCCTCGAATCCGACTCGTTTTTGTCCCGTTTTTATCTTTTCCCGTGCCCACTAGAAACAAAGCGACTACTCTGCCGACCGTCCATCAAGTCGTCTGGCTTTAGTCGCGTAGCTTTAATTGTTTGGAACGACTCGCCGGATTAACCGAAAAAAGGAAAAAATCTCGCCGAATTATAAGCGAATGCCTTAAAAAGTAATGGCTTCAGCGCATTATTCAAATTTTAATGTTTTCCCATTTATTGTTCGAAATTAAGTTAGGATTATGAATTTGGCTTAATCAACAAAGATTATTTTTGTTGTTATCTATAAAACTGGTTATTTGCCATTTTGTTTTGATTTTTGTAAAATCAGGGGATTCGAGGGGATATCCAGTGCATTTGTAAATGCACCTAAATAAATAAAAATAACTACAAGAATAGGTACTCTCTTCCACGATCTTTTTCTTACTTTACTTTTCAACTAGGTATATTCTGCGACTTTTAGGCCTATAAGTTATTATGTTTCAATCAAATTTTATGAAAGTAGACTGTGTGGTTCCGCCAGAGTAGGATAGGACTCCCACTCTTTCCCTGGATGTGGTAAAAAGTGTCTTGACAAATATGTGATCATCAAGCCTCTCCAACACGTTTGACCGACCACCGCAGAGCGTGGGAAGTGGGTCATCATCATCATCATTTCAGCCACAGGACGTCCAATGCTGATCATAGCCCCCCAATGACTTCCACATCGCCCGTTTGGTAGCGGCCTGCATCCAGCGCCTCTCCATTTGTCTCTGGTAATTTGGAGAGGGTCGTTCTCCTGTAGTGGAGGCTTAGTGATCTGATGATGATGATGACATGAAGGATGGGAATCCTTAAGTTAACTCCAGGAGTTCGGTATCACTTAGCGTTTATCAACCGTAGTACAGTTGCGCATACTGCAATACTTCGGACATGTTTCAAGGCGGGATGCCAACTCCATAGAACGACTGGTCGTCCAAGGAAAAGTCGAAGAAACCCGATCGCGTGGCAGGTCACCAATGCGCTGGACCGACCAAGTGAAATCGGCAGTGGGAGACGGCGTATGTGACTGCACCAGACATTAATACGGGACTATTCCCACCTCTCGTTTCCACCCCTGCAACTCCTGTGTAGCCAGGATCTACAGCTTAACCGCCACAAAAACCCAACCAATGAAGATCAAGTTTGTCCCGGGGGAAAGTTAAACTGTCATTGGACCCGCAACGAAATTAATGAACTGCACCAGACAGTCTGCCAATAGAGAGAGATGGAGGGAGATCGTGCGGAGAGTTGTATCCGCCTCTACAACCGATGTGAACAACGCCTCAACGTGACCACGACCGCTCTGCCAAAAGCAAAACGAATAAGAAGAAGAAGAATTCTTAAGTTCCTAAGATAAAATCGTAGTTAAGAAGTAAACAAAAATACTTAGCAGAAACTTTCTTCAGTCACTTAACCTTAAGTTTATTTACTAAACTTATAAATCACGAGTCTATTATCCGCCCAGAAGCCGCAGTATATCCTAATAAAAAGTCAAATCGAGTCTGTTCTCTATATATCACACGTAAATCTGTTTTTATCCTCTAAGTAAGATGTCCTTTTTGTCCTGTGTGTACGTGGCTTTACAGAATTTATGGACTTGCATCTTTTGGTTGAGGGTGCTTAAATAAAAATCGGTTTGTAGAGAGAAAAATAAGGGTCATTTTCATTCACCGGTTCTTGATATAGTTTCAGACAGTTATTTGATATTATGATAAAAGTTGTAGTCTATCTAACTAAGAGGTTATCAGGGACTTAATTTTATGTATATTTCAAAGTTGTAATTTTTCTTATAGATAAGTTCCGGACAGGCTATCAGGGAGTCAGTAGTGAAATAGGCTCTAAGACCTATGCTATGTCCGAATGTAAGCCGTGTATCAATAGTGGAAGTTTTCTTCAAATGGCTTAATATTCAGATGTACACAATAAATACTAGCTTTTACCCGCAGCTTCGTCCTTGAGAATATCGTTCTGTCATAGAAAAACACGATATACCTAAATCCGGATAAAAACATAGCTTAGACCAAAACAGGAAAACCCCTGGGTCTCAAACTGTCTCTACCTTCATCTAAATTGGTCCACAGTGGTTTAAAACGTGAAAAAATGTTACAGACAGACAAACATATTATAGAGTTAATTTGGCATAATATTTTATTAGTACAGAAATACGTAATTGTTACGGATGGAAATGAAAAATTTAAATATCCCAGTGACAACGGCTTAATTGTAAAAACCGTAGCCACTGGGCAGGCTAATATTGGTTAAAACAATGGGAATAAATCATGCGCTGTCAAAGCGAAATTAATTTATTGGGTACGCACCTAAAGTCCGTGAAACGACAAGGAGTGTTTGTATTATTATTTGTATAATGTAATTATTTTAGTGATAATTTACGTGAACAATATTTTGTTAATTATAATAGTCATTAGTGAAATTAAACTATTTGTTTATTTGGCTGTTTTTTTTTTGTCCCAATGGACCAAAATAGTCTTGGTCTCCACTGCAGAAACATCATCATAATCATTTCAGCCACATGACGTCCACTGCTGAACATAGGCCTCCCCCAATGATTTTAACAAAGGCAGGTCCTGCGCCACCCGCATCCAGGCCACCTCTCCTTTACCATATCGTCGGTCCACCTAGTGGGGGGCCTGCCCACACTACGTCTTCTGGCCCGTGGTCGCCTCTCAAGAACTTTTCCGCCCCAGCGGCCATCAGCTCTACGAGCTGTGTGCCCCGCCCCACTGCCACTTCATCATCATCATCAACAGCCCTTTACAGTCCACTGCTAGACTATGAGCCTCCTCCACTATAGATACAGCTTGGCAGGCGGGTTTTAGATCGTAGTTTAAAAGATTGTTCTCTGTTTGATGTGTAGTCCCTAAGTCGCCTCTTACGACAAACCCGTGGGAAGTTCCACTGCCACTTAATTTCACCAATTCTACGGGCTATGTCGGTCACTTTGGTTCTCTTGCGAATCTCCTCATTTCTGATTCAATCACGCAGAGAAACTCCGAACATGGACAGGTCCTATTCCATTTTGTCGGAACCACGCAGCTATGGGATGTCCTTGATCATCATCATCAACAGCCCTTTACAGTTCGCTGTTGGACTATGAGCCTCCTCCACTATAGTGGAGGGTTTTGCCATAATCCCCACGCTTGGCAGGCGGGTGGGAGATCGCAGTTTAAAAGATTGATGTTTTTCAGAGAGCGCTGCTGCTGCCCGATGACCTTGATACTTAAACACAATATAGGTAACCCTGCACGTAACTTAACACCTTGTGTAGTTTACAAGGGAAGTTCTAAACTATACCTAACTGCTCAAGTACCTTACATTGTTGGCAAGGGTCGCACAGGCAGGCAAAGTAAGTAGTTCGAACGCCCGAAAGTTGTACTTTTTTGAACAGGTATCGGATACTGGACCACTTAGCAGTATTGTCTTATTGCTCGGATACCTGGGGGAAGAGCTGGAGTCGATAGTTTCGATATCGATTATAATTAAGTTGTAACAAAAAACTTCAAAAAAGTACGTCTAAAAGTCTAGAGATTTCTGTAAAAGTCTTTTGCGTCTTCCTTTTTATTTTTTTGAGTTATTAGCTTCGTATTTCGCAAGAATATAGGAATCTATTGTATAAAATAAAATCTAAGAGACGTCATAATCTAACCACGGTGTCTACACTGTTAGAATCAAAGAATGTTTGATTATTTCATGATTAGCTGTTTCCAGGTAGGTCCTAATTTAACACTATACGAACGAAATTTAAAGGACCTCCAAGATATTTAAGGACCGTCTCTAGTTCCACTAGTTCGCCCCAGCCTCATCCTTAGATCAGGAAAATCAAGATTGTACTTCGACATCCCTTATTCATCCTTCGTCTTACGTAAAGTAACTTTCACAGTTTTAATTTTAGAAGCAGTGTTGTTTAATGTTCAAGCTATCGACACGTTGACCGCCCATCACTAGTCATACATAAGGTATGCGCCAGATGCGAGTTCCCACGGCCGATGCAGGCTGTATTTTCGGCCATTTTTCCTCCTTTATCACGAGTTTACACGCGATATTCCATTCCAAAAGTGAAATGGAATTCCAAAAAGCTGGAGCGCTCAATCATTGCTGGAAAATTAACATTGCAATGCGTTTCAGTCGGATGACGAAAATGATTTCATTTAAAGTCATTGATTACCTTTTAAATTTTCGCAGCGGTTTTCGTTCGTACGATATGCATTGTAAAATAATAAAATATGTTAAGGTAACACTCCCTTATGAAATCTTTGATTTTGATTGAAGTGCTACAAACTCGCTTACACCTAAGTTATTCTAATGAAATCGAGAAGTAAAACGGGACAGCGTAAACTCTTAGTCAAATCCAGAACTAATTCTAATAACGATAGTGAAAATAATAAGGTAGCAAATCAGAAGCGAACAAGCTAAATCACACTTTGAGGTAATATTATTAAGTTAGGCCTGGTTGAGTTTGGACGTGTAGAGTTAGAATCATCATCATCATCATTTCAGCCACAGGACGTCCACTGCTGAACTTAGGCCTCCCCCAATGACTTCCACATCGCACGGTTGGTAGCGGCCTGCATCCAGCGCCTTCCTGCTACCTTTATCAGGTCGTCGGTCCACCTTGTGGGTGGACGTCCTACGCTGCGTTTTCCGGTACGCGGCCTCCATTCCAGAACCTTGCTGCCCCATCGGCCGTCAGTTCTGCGTACTATGTGCCCTGCCCACTACCACTTCAGCTTGCTGATCCGTCGGGCTATGTCAGCGACTTTAGTTCGTTTACGGATCTCCTCATTTCTGATTCGATCTCGTAAAGAAACTCCGAGCATAGCCCTCTCCATAGCACGCTGTGCAACTTTGAGCTTCTGTATAAGGCCTATAGTGAGAGGCCACGTTTCCGAGCCATAAGTCATCACAGGTAACACACATTGGTTGTAGACTTTCGTCTTCAGGCACTGAGGTATTTTGGACGAAAAAATGATGTGTAGTTTCCCGAACGCTGCCCAGCCGAGTTGGATTCGACGATTGACCTCCTTCACCTCTTCTCTTCTTGAGAGTTAGAATGATATCTAATAACTTTTTACAGTGCGAGCAATTTTGATCTCGTCTTGGCAATATTTTTTGTTGGGATATAAAGAAGAGTCATAAAAAATACTTTGACTAACGTATTTTTTTAATTCAAATTAATGACGTAATGTAGTTTTATATAATGCTTACCTACAAGTTTTTATGAAAACAGTTCACAATTAGTTTTTAAATTCGTTCACCAACTATTTTAAGGTTTTTGGTTTCAACGATCTGGCTAACTGACTTTTAGACATTTATTCTAACGACCTACCTACTAGCCGGTCAATTACCTGTCTGATTTAACCACTTCCCCGCTATACCCAGAACATTATATTTTGCTATAACTAACATTGTATTTGTCCATTCTTACAGTGAGCCTGTGTGCCTTTTATATTGCGCTTATACGGCCTCGGCTCTGTCACGGAGGGCCTGATCAATATAGTACGATCATACGCGAACGATTCAGATGTAGAGAACGGAAAATACGTAGAAATGGAAAATATTCAGGGGCGCGCGGGCGTAAGGGTTATGGAATCCTTGGGGGAGGCCTTTGTCTAGCAGTGGACGTCATTTGGCTGAAACGAACGAAGGCTTAAAATCAATTTGATTGATAGTGAATTTATATGACAGGTATTTAGATTATTTAATGCCTATGGCTAACTATACCTATGTGCCTACATTACACATGAATAATGGTGACTAAAATTTTGAAGCTGCTTCTTTTTAGTAAGTACCTCCCACTGACTGTCCTTAGGCAACAAAGATAATGTCAATTATTAAAATTAGTTGAGATGTAAGATTCTAAACTTACGCGTTCCGTTTCATCTAGAAATAGAGAAACACGGGTCTCGGGTCTCTTCGCGTTGAGACCCGTATTTCTTTATTTTAATTGGGATGTATTCATGTGTAAATATAATATATCAGCCCTTCTAAAATACTTTCGACAGTCATTATTTTCCTTTTCGTTTGCAGTTTTCCTAAATGAAACCCAATGGGACGAATTTTGAAAATTTTGAATCACAGAAATTGGGAAACGGCTGGGAAATTGTTGATTGATCTACGTTTTTCGTTCACCGTACACGACCGATACAAAGGGCAATAAATACGTACTTTATTGTTGTGCGTGCGTGCGGTAGCCTGGAGCTGAAAGAATATGACGGCTCGAAAACAAATGAAACATTTTTAATATAAATAAATAAATATGTAGGTACTTTGTTGTGACTAAGGAGGAACTGGCCATCTTACCTCTAACTTCTGAAACACAACACAACATTTTTAATATGGCAAGAGACATAGGACGATGGTGGAAGCTAAGCTAGGTAGATTGAGAACAAGCCCTAACCAAAAAAACAGGAAATTTTGCCCGACTGTAATCGAACCCGGCACCTCTAGGCCTGAGACCCCACTAGACTACAGCGAGAATAATAACTTATTACTAAAAAGTACCTACACAAAAAGCACGAAATTGTTTCATGAAGCGCTCCACAGTGACTTAAAATTCATGAAACCGTATTCGAGAAATCAAGCGTCGCGATTTTCAAACGTTTTTGGCCCACCCTGTATATCTATACATAAAGTAGGTACGCTGGCACACTTGTATAGTATTCAAATAGAATGCGTTATATTCTAATAACCACAATACTCGTGCTTACTTGCCAAATGCAAGTACAAATACCAGAGACAATTTCAAGCTACTATGTTTTATGTTAAACATGCATTTAGATATTTGGCATAGTATCCACTGCTGAGTCGAATGCTACGACTAATATTGTCTTAAAATGGTTCTTTACGTTTGTCTGCTTTAATAAGCTTAGAAACAAAGCCTATCAGTAATGTGATATCATGATAATATAATTATCTTTGTTTTTCAACTGTCATTTAATCTGCCTACTTCTTGCGACTTATTTTCTTCTGATTAATTTCGTTGTGGATCCTATGACAGTTTAGCTTTCCCCTGGGATTGAGTTAGCCTTCACTGGTTGGTTTTATTAGAGGACACATGATACCAGGAGTATCAGCATTATTTGAACAAAAGCTAATGGAGCGTTAAATAATTGCAGGAAAATTAACATTGCAGGGAGTTTCAGCCGTGTCGGAACGTGGAGTGGGAATAGTCTTGTAAGTTTTAGAAAGTTTGAATAAATTATGTTGTTTTATTTATTATACCCACCAACAATCCCCAGTGCCTTTGCTCTAGATACAATTTCAAAGATATTTAGAGACGGAATTTGATATTAAAAAGGTAAAATTATTCGTGAATAATTTAAGCTAAGTAATTTTATCTTTTTAATATTTAATTATGGATTTCTGCAAAGTAACGCCTGATACTGTTAATTATAGAGACGGAATGTCTTTAAACTTTTTTTAAGCTTACTCTACTCACCTTAAAATTACCGTTACTTATACCTACTACTTACTATCATCAGTGTCACGTAACATCAAGAAAGTCCATTCTGGAAACATCCAGAACATCCCAAACTATCTGTACAAATCCTGGTATAAATACAGTGCAGTGCAGAACTCTCGGATCGCGGATATTTCGGGTTCGATAGACAGCCGACAGCCTGGCGCCAGGGTACACTCACGATCGTGTATACGTGTATAAGTGTACATTTTCCTATTTAGGGAACTACGGAAATAACTTTTAGGAAATAGCACTGTTTGTAAGAGTAGCTACAAATTTTATAGTAGTATAACAATATCCTATTATGAATTTAAGCGGTCAGTGTTACTACGGTACCTGTGCTACGACGAATGTATCTACACTCATACGAGAGAAAAGCCTATTTATTATCTTGATATTGAATTCAACCAACCACAAACTTGAATAATAAAATAAAATAATAAATAATACTTAAAAAAATTACATAAATCACTGATTAAGTAAACGTATGGAAAACCAACTACAAAAAACTATAATTTGGTTAAAAACATACAAGTTTGATAATAAACACATAGTAGGTGCATACAAAAAGGGGTATTTTTCTTACCCAAAACTAACTTTTGGTCTCTTTCAAGCTTATTTTTTCAGTGTGCTTTAATAAGTAACCTAGTATCTACTTGGAGCACCTCTACAGACGTTTAAACATAAGAATGAAGTTTTCCAAATCAAGGAATGGCTCAAATCGATGCTGTTTTGAGTCTGAAAACCGGAGAATGAAAANAAAAAACTTTAATTTGGTTAAAAACATACAAGTTTGATAATAAACTTACATAGGTGCATACAAAGAGGGGTATTTTTCTTTCCCAAAACTAATTTTTGGTCTCTTTCAAGCTTCTTTTTTCAGAGTGCTTTAAATATCTAAAAAACTCTAACACCTCTACGGAATAATAAGATTGAACGCAAGAATTAAGTTTTCCAAATCAAGGAAAGACTCATTCGATGCTGTTTTGAACCTGAACACCGGAGAATGCAATACAATACAGCAAGAAACGTCATCCCCTCCAAAAATGTGGCTGAATCGAACTGTACCGCGTTTTTCCGGAACGCCTGTTCATCGGCATTTTATTGCATTCGCACTGGCAGGCGGTCGCCCCTAAATAAAACAAAGTTCGCCACCCACTGCAGTGAGGGTTGGATTGGAGTCTCGTCACGTCAACGGTTGGATGCGCCATTTTATAGTAAAATAGAGTTCATCTATAATATAAAAATAAATCGCAAAATGTGTTGGTAAGCGCATAACCCAACAACGCCCGGACCAATTTTACCAATTCATTTTTTAAATGTTCGTTGAAGTCCAAGGAAAACCCTAAAAACAGCCTTTTTTCACGCGGGCGAAGCTGCGGGTGGAAAGCTTGTTTCATAAATTATTCACTTGTCTTGGAAAAACTAGTTACTTGTAGATAGGATAGTCCTTTAGGACACAAAAGTAAAAAGTCAAAGTCAAGTGACTTCTACAAAAAGCACTACTAGAGAAATGTTAATATTTATCTTCAACCACTCTACTTATCTGCTCTCCTGATGTACTTAGGTCTTAAAACCCATTATTACAGGTCCTGTGTTCGCACCTTGCAGACGCGATGGAATTTTATAAATACTGAGATACTCTGATGTTGTTCGATCGAAATCTCAAAGAGAAGTCAATTTACACAGTGTACTCAATAATATAAAGTAGTTACTTATTAACTGACAAAAGTTTTATGGCAATTACACAGCAGAGGTAAATTTTGCTATTAGAATAAAGTAGGGCCGCATCAGATCCCCCTCGCAGATTGGTTTAGGCTTTTAATGTGCAAGATATTTGTAGGAATAAAGGTAAAAATCTAAAAATTTAATTATAACTATGGGATCATGATTTCACGAGGAGATTTCTGGAGGAAATTAAAGAACTATCTGGAAATTATCAAAGAAAATATTTTAACATAATTCAAACCACGACATACGCCTATTATAGGGCCTACATTGTTACGAATTCGCATACGAATGCCACCGTAAACGGGCGATGGGCTCACGCATTGCCGATTTATACCCAACACGATAAGGTGTTTTATGTAGTCGCTCGAGAAATGTAATTTTTGTTACGTCCCGCCCATTTTAAGCACGCCAATAAATTTCTCATATACTTTTATGGCGCTATAAAGCTTTGCGAACGCTTGCTTACAATATACATACTTTAATATGGACGCGATATTTGCGGAACTGATTAAGTTGAAGATTAAAAGATTAAAAGGCAACTTTCTACAAAACGTAGATACCAGAATAAAGTAATCTTGAGTTCCTGATTTCCTCTCTTTGATTATACCTTAGTCGGGTACTCGGGTAATAAGCACAACAGTATCAATATTAAATAGATGTTGACCTTAAGACGCGATTAAAATATATTCCGTTAAACTTAATAAGCTATTTATTAGAATAATAAATTTACAAAAGTTATGTAGATCTTTACAAAATAAAACAACATTAATCGTAAATCTGTAATAGCGCCATCTATACAACGTATGGTGAAAAGCGTACTTCAACCAAACGGTACAGTCAATGCTTTTACCGACATCTATTATTGCCAAGAGCAAACATTGAAATTAAACTTGAAAGCTTATTGTCTATGGCAAAAAAGTAACGCGTATCCAAACGCGCTCAACGCTGTCATTTTTTTCTGAATGTTGGCAACGATATTTCAATTTCAAACGGTTTTCGATCGTGTAGTGTTTCATGGCGTTTGTAAAATAAATAAATTTGCGGAGTTTCTTGTGTAATAATGTCAATTTTCAATGAATTGTTGCCTAAACTCAGTGAAATATCGAACACTATTACTAAAAACTTCAACGATGACTTAAAGGTAAAGAAATGTTTGTAAAAACGCGAGTGCAATACAACGTATTTCTTTTCGGTTATTTCCTTCGCTTTTGTGGTGCTTCCGTGTGATATATTAGTGTTTTAGTGCTTTTTGGAGTGTGAACAGCGATGTTTCAATAGAAAATTGTGTATTACAGGCAGCGTTTGAGTGTTTTGACAAATTGGAAGAGGAGTATCAGAATGGCAGGGCCAGAGCGCGGGAGAAAGCCCCAAAGGATAAAAACCCTATGACGACCCTCCAAAGCATCAACGAGGACGATGGTAAGCAGATAATGTCCATTTCATATTATGTTTACATCTTACATCAATTTAAAAAGTTAATGTTACATCACACTACTCGGTTATTATCAGTGCTCCATAAATTATTGATAACTCTCAATTATATCAGTAAAATGTAAGGTTTCCACTCAATTTCTATTACCTTTTAATTTGTAGAATACTGATAATTAATTCATGTTACAAATGCATCAAGTAGGCCAAACTTATTCAGATTACACCTGTTGCAGTACTATGTTAGTTTCTCTACCATACTTGCCTCTTTGTATAAAATCCAGGCTTCTATGGATTGAAATTGGGTTCTAATGCCCATTTTCACCATCAATCCCTAATTTTAAGTGACCCCTATGAAAACTAAAGTTCCTGTTATGTGTTACTTAAAAATTAGGGATTGATGGTGAAAATGGGCATAATTCTTGTAAATGCAATTTTTCTACACACAGATGAACCCAATAAACTATCAGATGCAGAACCAAAGCGTAAATCCAGCAAGTCTACCAACAATACAGACAACCGAAGCTCTGTTGAGAGCAATAGTGAGAAGCCACGAAGAGGCTCTAAGAAACGCAGTAAAAATGAAGTCGACGGGCTATCGAGCCCCGAACAAGATAAACGACTCAAGAGGAATGCGTCAATCAAAGCCCAGAGCATTATTAGTAAACAGGCAAGTAATTTATTAAATTCAAATTCATATTTATTTGCACAATTCTATTATGAAAATAAAATTATGATTGAAAGATATTTACGATTATGTAATGAGAATCATTGTAATTCAACTTCTATTGTATAGGATTTGGAGGGGGTGAGTGCAAAGGTAGAAGTTTTGTTTTTAACCAACTTAAAAAAGGAGGAGAATTCTCTCTCAATGCTCTCTCAATTCAACTGAATGTTTTTTGAAAGAAAGGGAAAGAAAGAAAGAAGAAATTTTGGTGCACACTGTAGCTATAATCATTTTATATTCGTTAATGTCTTATTTTATATCTTTGTATTAATGAGGAAATTGATATTGAAAAATAAAGCAAATACTGACCTTAAATAAAGTTATGGTGTTGTTTTAAATGTTATTATTTCACTAAAACCCATAATTTTAACCATTGTATTAAAATATTGCATTATTATGTATGCAGGTGAATGTAAATTTGACCCAAAAAATGAGGCGTGAAGAGTCATCCGAGAAGATAAAACGGAATAACAAAAAGAAAGATGATGATAAGGAGAATACGGAACCAGCACAGATCATACAAAGTAAGTGAACGTACATTTTGTAAAAATAATACAAGTATAGTATTTATACTGTACTGTTTATAAAGAAAGTTTAATTTTTTAATTTTCTTTATTAGAAAATAGAAAAACATACAGCTTTATTATAACACAGGTAGCGTACAACAAATTAAGTCTTACACAAGACTGGAGCTTTCACTGTTCATTTAAAATAGGCTAGTTTCCTAAAAAAATTTTTTTAGTCCTTCAATTTTAATAGAAAAAAATATTGCACACATATTTTGAATTGTCAGTCAACAAAAAGTGCTGCACTTTTACGCACTCACTGACGTCACGGGCCTTTTCCTTAGAACTTTGGCATGCTATATCTCTTTACATTTTCATTAGTTTTAAAAAGTGAAAAATATGTGTCGAGTAGTTTTTGATTGGCTAACTGACGGACTAATTAAAACTCTTGCTTTTTTACCCAGGAAACATCCCTATTGAAAAGACAGTTAACACAATTTTTAAGAGCCATTTTACATTTTCGTGCAAATTTCTAAGATTTTGGAAGCATGAATTACTATCTTAAGCAACACCCAGATATTATTGAATAACTGCGAAAGATAGGTCAATCCTTAGTGTTGACCATTAATGAAACGGATTTACTAAAACTCTTTTGCTTAATTCTCAGTGCCCCATCTCCCACAACCATTTTACGA
>NW_021132298.1:0-1442 GCF_004193835.3 Ostrinia furnacalis | reverse complement strand
AGGTACATACATTTACCAATTTTGGTGATAAATAGGCATTTTGTATTAGTTTTTGTATAACGCCTGAACAAAAACAAAGGGTAATATTTTGGTGTTATACATAGATTTCGAATATAAAAAAATATATAATTTAACTAATTAAGACATGACAAAAAAACTGAGCTATGTCTCGTTTCTGTCGGGTCTGGGTTTTTTTTGTATGGGGCGTGACCGTTCTTCTTTATCAAATAACCAAAAAAACACGAATTTTTAAGCAGATTTTTTTCAAAAAGAATCATTTTTTGTTATTTGTTGGCATTTTCTGAGTATTTTATGTATTTTTTTAGTATCGTCTGTTATTTAGCATTATTACTGTTTTTATTTTATCAGGATATACCTCTTAGTTTAAAAGTTATTACGTTTTCTTTACAATAAGTACTTGAAAGAAAAAAAATTCTATGAAAAAGTAAAAAAAAATCTCAAAAAATTTTTGACCACTTTTTTGTCGATAAAAATAGGTCTAGTTTCATCTATTTTGATATATACACTTTAACGTGACTCACACTGTACTTAGTTGGCACCCCTGGCGATTGACAGGACCTTACTCTACAGTGGCGCCATCTTGATGAGTGCAAATGCGATAGTCCTCCTACCACTTTCGCGCTCACCAGTTGGTGCCACTGTCTTCGCTACTAGCAAGTGACAGGACAGGACCTTACTCTACAGTGGCGCTAACTGGTGAGCGCTAAAACGATAGCCCTCATTGCTTGAAACCCACAGGAAGTTTGATTTTCTTAAATAGCTCAGCTTTATTATGTAACACTAGGTGTATAACAATAAACAATAATAACAAGTATTAAAGTATTTATATGTCAATTGAGAGTAAATAAATTATCTTAAATTATGTACAGTGTGAGTCACGTTAAAGCGTACATATGAAAATAGATTAAACTAGACCTATTTTTATCGACAAAAAAGAGGTCAAATTTTTTTTTGAGATTTTTTTGGATTTTTTATTAGATTTTTTTTTTCTTCCAATTACTTATTTTAAGAAAACGTAATAACTTTTAAACTAAGCGGTTTATCCTGATAAAATAAAAACAGTAATAATGCTAAATAACAGGCGATACTAAAAAAATACATAAAATACACAAAAAATGCCAACAAATAATAAAAAATGATACTTTTTGAAAAAAATCTGCTTTTAAATTCGTGTTTTTTTGATTATTTGATAAATTTCTCCAAAAAATGCCCCTATAACAGGTGGTTTTTATTACTTTGTATTATTTTCTATCGTATTATCTTTGTAAAACCAAAAATCGCATGTCTCTATCCCTATCACAACATTTTTCTATGATCGTTGGATCAATCATCCAGTCATCTTCAAGTTTGGAGTCAATAATATATTTTAATAATCCCAGAGAGCCGGACTTCATAAGCTCTTTTTATGGGTTAGTAGCAAA
>NW_021132297.1:0-632 GCF_004193835.3 Ostrinia furnacalis | reverse complement strand
TCTCCTAAGATAAATTCAAATTGGTCATTTAGCCCCTCTTTCCCCCCTGACCCCAAAAGAAACTTAAGTGTCTTAAACCCCCTACCCCCCTTGCACGAACCCATAAAGTATCTATAAACCTCTCCAAAACACTCAAATTGGTCATTTAGCCCCCCTCTGACCCGGAAAGAAACTGAAGTGTTTTTAACCCCCTTAAAAGAAACCTTAGTGTCTATAAACCCCCTAACCTACTTAGTCCATAGCCCCTAACGATCTAAACTCAAGTCACAGCCCGCCACAGCGACCGAAGCTACGTGTGCCTGGTGTGCGCGCGCGCCTACCGCTGCCGGCACTACGCCGTCAAGCACAGCCGCGCCGTGCACCGGCTGAGGGGCCCGCCGCCTATCGCTAGGGGGGACCTAGGCAGCGTAGGGGGGACCCTAGAGACTGCTACATAAGATACTAAAGCCCCCCCTCTCCCTGAGTAAATTTAAAATTAAACCCCCTCAAATACACTGAAATTTATTATTTAGACCCCTTTCCCCCCTGATCCCCAGTATCCATCAGTTTCTAAGTGTCTAACCCCCCCAACCCCCTTGAAAGAAACCATAAAGTGTCTATAAGCCCCCCTCCAAAACACTACATTTAGTCTT
>NW_021132295.1:0-3267 GCF_004193835.3 Ostrinia furnacalis | reverse complement strand
CAAAGCTGCCCTGCGGGGATTATTATTATTATTATTACTAATAGTCCCGTTAGCCCCTCGTACTAAGCGAATATGCTTGTGTCACGATTGGGCTCACCACAATAGTCGAGCGGGGCGGCGGGGTTCAGACGCGCGTTCCTTGGATCACGAGTCAGCCAGTCCGACCCCTTCACCCTTCGGCTATGGTGGCTTCACTTTGTCACTTTCATTTTGACTGCGCATTACAACAGAAAATGAGTCCACTTAATTTTGGGCTTATTTCGCGACGAAGCTAACAAGTAGATCCTGCCTATCCAAGGACAGCCTCGTAATCACGTCACTCTTACCAAGGTTTGTCCAATGTTTGATATAAGATAATGGTTTGGTAAATCATAATATTATGATACTAGAGTAAACGTTGTTTGCATACTTACAACAATAACATGATACTATGAAAAAATGAAGTATTAATTATAAAGTAGAACTGTGGTAAAACTTTGCAAGAAAATCCTATTTCTTTCTTCGCCAAATAAAAAAATCACGCGACGGTTCGTGCGAATACTTTGTAAGGGGCACTATAAAATGTAATATAGTTTAAGAATTCAGACCGGCTTCCAGGCGACCTGGAAATTAATCTGGAAATAATAGAGTAATTTAAAAGGCGTCCGTTCCTTGTTCTGACACAGTCGGACGTTTTAAGGAAACTGAAGAAATAGGACTCAGTTATTATGGGAGCCATTGAAGAATGCAATTTTGTCTTATCTTTCGAAAGATGGAACCTAGGATAGAACTTATGTTTGAGATACTTCACATAATAATCTAGGTATGACTTGTGGAAAAAGTATGCAGAAAATAAATAGTCATCATCATCATAATCATTTGTCACATAAAAAACATAAAACAAACATTCTCTGAAATACTTAGCATAATCGATTGTAATGGAAAGATGGGCAAAAATCATATTAGATTTAATTCTTTAAGAAAAAACCTTTTACATTTTTCGAGATCTTATTTTACTAATAAGACATAATGCATTTGTAATTATTACTTTATTGTAACTCATGTGTGAATAACATTCACGCATAAATTTTAAACATTTCCTCACTTTTATTGTCGGTTAACAAAAGAGCAATCACCCCGTATATAAATGCAAGGTAAACCGCTTTTCAGTGCAATCCTTTCATAACTACAATAGCGGCAACCGACGCCTTTTGGAATGTGTAGAATTCCATGATCCTGAAAATTGTTTCGTCTTTAAACGTACAGATGTAAAGTTCAGAATTAAATGCATTCCAAAGCTCCCGTACCCCATGAAAATCCTTGGGTGGTAAGTCGATGCATTAAAGCTGAAAATCGTGTGCACAATGTGTGGTGTAATACAAAAGTTTCCATGGTAATTGTTTTAGTTGAGCCAGAGCAATATGGAAACAGCATTTATTTGATTGTTGTTTTAGCAGAATGTGAATGGACCAATTTCGTTTTATAATAACTGTTGGGTGTTATTTTGAATACTATAGTGATCGGATATGCGCTGCCATGAGGGGTTCCTAATTTTGCGGTGCATAAAATGTATTTCAATATGTTGTCCAATAGTAATGAAGCAAAAAGTGTAGGCAGGTCTCCCACTAGGTGGACCGACGATCTGGTGAAAGTCACGGGAAGCATTTGGAAACACCTAATTAGATGTTGTTTCTTCACGATGATGCCAACTAATGCGCTGAGTTCAAAACTCCGTGTCGCATTTTAGAAATTCACACACACAAAGTTACATCAAAATTAATTATGTCCTCATTATCCACTGCTATATCAGTACTCAACGTTCGAATAATCTTTAGCACTACGCAAGCAATGTAAACTGTCTACATTATGACGTCGCTGCTGTCATCATTGTTGTCACGAGCAATGTGTTCTGTTTTTGGGCATATTGCTGCGACACAGGCCCCGCCCCTTTGTCACATCTCCCTTAAGTTTCTATGATCTGTGGCGTGTACAGATAAAAATCTTTGTTTGTGTTGATGACCTCAACTATCGATGCACGACCTTTATATTATAACAACAACATAAAGCAGTTTAATGTAGTTCGTTATGGTCTCGGATCTGAATAAACTATGTATTTTGCGGGTACATCGCAAAAATGCCGGGTAAACGCCAAAATTGCTTGCATATCATGGTGTTTTATGAAAACACCATAAAAACGAGGGTTTATTGTACTAATAACACTCACTCTTTGTTTGCTTAACATGTTCAGAAAGTCATTTTTGATATGATTTGGTCAGTTTATTTACTGTGTGCAGTTAATTTTTGGACCGTAGGATATTTTTTTTTATAAAGTCACTCGAATAATAATACCAGTGGTACCAGTAATGTCTGGTCCGCTATAGATATTATTTTAAAAATTATAATTTATTTCCACAAGCCACAAAAAGATGTCTGTTCTCTAATATTCTGTGGCAAAAGAAATCCGTATGTAGTTTACTAAATAAAAGGAAAGCGACTGAATTTGAATACCTAGACAAATTGAATCAAGCCTGTCGGATTTATATAAGTATTGACACGGGTAAGTATTGAACCATTTTCTGCTGGCTTGGACGACCGTTACACCGTTACTTAGCACTCTATTTTTTAAATTATATTTGTAACTAGCGGCCGCCCGCGACTTCGTACGCGTGGATCCCGTTTTACCCCCTTCATCTATCTTACGCGGTTTAGATTTTTTCATACAAATTTTTTTTCCCGCTAACTCCCGTTCCCGTGGGAATTTTGCAATATCCTGTTGTAACTAAGCTTGAAGTTTACTAAGGTACCTGCATGCCAAATTTCAAGCGTCTAACTTAAGCGGTTTAGATTTTTCATACAAAAGGATTTTCCCGCTAATTCCCATTCCCGTGGGAATTCCTAAGTATACTATAACCTGCCCAGGAGTATGAAGAATAATTGTACCAAGTTTCGTTAAAATCCGTCAAGTAGTTTTTGTTTCTCTAAGGAACATACAGACGGACAGACAGACAGACAGACAGACAGACAGACAAAAATTTTACTGATTGCATTTTTGGCATCAGTATCGATCACTAATCACCCCCTGATAGTTATTTTGAAAATATATTTCATGTACAGAATTGACCTCTCTACAGATTTATTATAAGTATAGACTAGCACCCATGAAAAATTTTAGACTCCTAGCCTAGCACTTGTACTTTCTGAAATTTCGTGATGAGTGAGTGAGTCAGTCAATCAGTGACCTTACGCTTTTATAGAGACCTTCACCATTCGGCTAAATATTGTCACTTC